>NC_061535.1:5025000-5070000 GCF_022379125.1 Scophthalmus maximus
GTGTGTGGGGGGGGGGGGGGATCTTGGTTTTCCTCTATCAAACTTCAAAACAAAGCGGAATGTATATCCATTCACAGAAAAAAAGGGAGGGGGGTTAGAAAAAAAATAGAAACCGACAAAGTTTGGGGCAATTTCGGTGGGCTCACGTTAAGACTCGGGTTACGTCGAGGTTGGAGATAAACACCGTGGAGGCTTTTGTTGTTTTGCTTAAAAAAACCACTCAGCTCAGTATTTCCTAGTTCTCTGAGCATGTGGGGGAGGGAGAATGTGGACGCCTGGCTGCCACCTCCACACGGGGTGGGACGGAGGGGGAGGCCCGGGGCCCCTCAGCGAGTTCAGGGTGTAAGCAGGGTACAGATCCCCGTCGCTGCCGACGACCAGGGACGGCGGGCTGGGGAAATTCGACATCAGGCTGAAAGGCGTTTTTGCGGCCGACGCCGCGCTGCTCGCGCCGCTGCGCTTGCGTCTGCTCGGTAAATCCTCCGCGGACGCCTCCTCGCCGCCCACGGAACGAGAAGACGTGGAGGAGGAGGAAGACGAAGGGGCAGCCCTGTTGACCCGGGCCGCGTTTTGTTTGGTCTGAGTCCTGCAAACCCGGGGTCTCTTGTTCCCCGGCACCGGAGCCTTGCCGTTTTTGTGTCTGTGATCCGTGTCCTCGATGCACGGCGCGTCCTGGGTGCCGCTGCATTCCTGAGGGCCACACGGGGTCCTGGGGCCCACATCGGGGCTCTTATCTGTGGCTTTAATCCCGCTGTGGAAAAAGTCCCCTTGCTTGACGGTGGCCCCACCGATGTGGTGGCCATTGCTGCTCTCTGCCTTGTCTCCTTTACATTTGACTACAGCGGCGTGGTGGTGGTGGTGGTGGTGGTGGTATTCATATTCATCCCAGCTGTCCTCCACTTTGACTTTCACATTGTGGAGGTTGAAGGGTGGTGTCCGGGCCGTCCTGCCGCCGTCCGGGTGGGGGGCGGCGGTCACTGAGAACTCCTCCGCCTCGGTCTTAATTTTTTTCGGAGGAGTTGGCAGTTTTAGGGCCGTGGCTTTCGACTCCCCTTTCTCCGTACACCTGAGGAGCTTGGCGTCTTTGTCCTGGTCACACTGTGCGCTCAGTCCCGGGGGGCATTTGGTGGGATACCCCGGTGTCCTTGTGGGGTGAAAGGCCTTGAGTCCCGGCGAATAAGAGGGCAGCTCTGCTACAAGCTCTACCCTGCTCGGATCAGCATCGGGCGCCTTTTCCCTTTTGGACTCAGTGAAAAAGCTCTCACTCACAGGCGCCGACTTAAATTTTGGTGGCTGTATGGGTCCCAGCTGCTTCCTAGTTTCGCCGCAGATAAATTCACATTTTTGCCTTCTCCCTTGCCTACTGTCCGCTGTCTGTGAAGTGGCAACATGGCACAGTGCCCTCTGTTGCTTCTCCTGTTGCTGCTGGTTGTTGTAGTGAAACGTGGGCTGCAGGAGCAAAGGTGCTTTACTGGCGCTGAGACTCTTGGCGAGAGAACCGACCCGGGCCCGCCTGAACCGGATGCTCTGCACCGAAACGCGGCTCGAAACGGAGCTGGAGTCGGACTGAGAGGAGCTCTCCTCCTCCTCCTCGGAGCTGACTTCTGAACTCTCCGACTGGGTGTCATCTTCGTCCTCGCCCTCCTCTTCCTCCTCCTCCTCCTCCTCCGAGCTCCCGGAGTTGCTGGTGGTGGAGAAGCCGGACCCGAAGTCCGAGTCCGGGTACACCCGATCCGAGTAGGTGCTGGACTCGCTGTCGCTGCTGTAGCCCTCTGGGGCAGCGGGGTCGTGGTGGTGGTGGTGGTGATGGTGGTGGTGCTGGTGGTGGTGGTGGTGGTGGGGTCTGGGGTCAAGGTAGAGATCCGGACCGAGGTGGAGGGCGCCGAAAGAAGCCCCGTGACTGCCGGACGGTTTGGGCTGGACCAGCAGCACCGGCGGACCGTGGTGGTGCGCGTGTCTGCTCCTGCTCCACGAGTGCCTCGCGCTGTCCTTGCCGCCGCCCCCCTCGCGCCTCCTCTTCCTTTTGTGAAGTAGGTCGCCGGCAGAGCGCGAGAGCCTGGACTGAGCAGCGATGGCGGACTGAAGCACCACAGGCTGCCGGCTCACCGCGCTCCGGAAAAACGCGTGCCTTTGGCTCAAAGTAACGTGGTTCCCTGTTATTTTCGCTGTTTCATAGTTTTTAAGGTGTTTGTGACTGGATTTAGTCGCCGCGCGGTGATCCCGTCCGTGGGGTTTGTGGTAAAATTGAGGTAGTTTGGAGTCGGTGAGGCAGGGAGTCAGCTCCCTGCGCCCGCCCGTCTTGCTGTGGAGCGCAAGTGTCTCCGGGACGCCGTGCAAACTGAACCAAACTTTTTCCCTCCACAGCTCGGCGTCGGCGCGCAGGAGCCCCGGGGACGCGTCGACGTCCCCGGGGGAGCGCGCCGCTTTCGCTTTCCTTTTGTTGGACTTTAACACCCGCTCCGTCTTGCAGGAGAAGTACAGAGCCTCCACGTCCTCGCGCGATATGAGCGTGCATTTGGCGGCGTGGAAAGCTATAGAGTTTATTGCCTTCAGCTTCCGCAGCTCCTCCAGGTCGCAGTGGTGCTTCTTCACCTTCAGGTGGTCCATGCGCTTGTGCACCGTGGTCCGGGGTATGTTCTGCAGCAGGTCGGTGAAGACCTGGGACAAAGCAAACATTTGCCTGCCCTTGATGAGCAGGTATCCTAACCTCACGCCTTGCATCTCCTCAAAGCCACACTCCAGGTCTCCCATGTTTCATATATCCCAGTGTATTAATCCATGTAGTCACCCTCAGTGTGTTATGGATTTACCAGTAAATGGCATTGGGGGTCGCGGGCTCAAGACATCCTGCTCATACCTTTAATCCATCCACACTGCTGCTGCTGCTGCTGCTGCTGCTGCTGCGTCATGACAATGTAAACTTTGACATGCGGAGTTAAAAGGAGCTGCCGGTGTCTCATGGCTTGAATGAGCCGACAGCATCCACCCGTCGCCTATTGTCCCGGTCCGGCATGGTGGAGGAATGCGACGGATGCGTCCACCAAGCCGGGGGCTGCAGCTACCTGCCTCTGCCGGCTCCACTCCCCTCTGGTCGGCAGCAGGACGAGGGGTAGGTGTACACCACTGCCTCAGCCAGAGGAATAAAATAGGCAGAGGGAGAGAGAGAGTGAGAGAGGGAGGGAGAGAGGGAGGGAGGGAGGGAGTTGTGAGGGTGGAGGGGAGGGAGAGAGAGAGAGAGAGAGAGAGTTAGAGACCGAGAGAAACGGAATAACAGCTAAAATGCAGCTGCGACTCTGACTGCTGGTTGAGCTACAAATAAAATGACAAAGAGGGGAGGTGCGCCAGTCTGGAGACACCTTCATCAATTAATGCCCCCGGAGTAGACGCCCATTGGACGATACTGACAGGTGATGCAATAAAAATGGATACCCCCCATCCCTCCCCCCAACACAGACACACACACACACACACACACACACACACACCATACCATTGCAATAGTTTAGAATCCCCCTCCACACAGTCTGTGCTGTTTAAGTAAAAATTGCAATTATGGCGCATCAACAGCTAAATAAAGAAGTCATTTGAAAGCAATCGGCCCAGTTGCGTGTAGAACCTCAATAGATATAGCCTGAGCCTGCAAAGTGTCATGATTAGACTGGAATGTTTTTTTTCTTTTTTCTTCTTGCTGTTCCCCTACGGCCCACATCAACATGCATGCGGTCGTGATCCCTATACATGCGGAGGACTGTGTGCTAGTGTATGGAAGTGAATCCACATCCCGGGTTTGTCAGACGCGTACGACGTGCGTGTGTCTGTGTGTGTGTGTGTGTGTGTGTGTGTGTGTGTGAAGTCAGCGCAGCTTGAAACAAAGATATTTGCTTTTTACTCTCGGGGAGCACCATTACCACGTCTATATGCTGTTGCTGCTGCTTTTGCTGCTGCTGTCGTACTGACCGAGGCTCAACTCTTCTGCTTGAGTTGGCTCTGTAGCTTCTCTCCTCCATATGAATTCTTCTGCGATGGTATAGACTGACCTACTTTTGAGACCATGTGTAGGTCTGTGTTCATTTGTCTGGCTGTAGCGTAATGGATTATTTGGCATTCTGAACGTTTTGTTGTTGGCGTTTTTTTTTTACACGTGTCCTTTACATAATTTACTCTCTCGCTCCCTCTGCGTGCGTGTGTGAAAAATAATTTCAGATCACGCGCCGTATAATGCGGGGTGTAGCCCCATTTGCCCTTTTTTACGCATGCAATTGTTAAAGTTGAATACAGGCAAATACATTGTAAGTCAATGTGAATTTAGTAGTGGGCTCAGACCAAAACCGACTGATCCCTGTTACTAACCCACCCTGGTAAAACAACGTGCACGGTGATTGGACAAAGCTAAATGTGCAGAGTCAGGGCTGCTTTTCCCACAAGGTTCCCGAGACAATGTGAGCAGCAGCAACTTCACACATCCAACCAAGTGTTTTATAAAAACAAAACAAAAACAAAACATGTATTTCAAACAGGACGTCTTGGAGCAACAATTAGAAAATATAAGATACAAATATATTTTAAAAAGAAATATGAGTGTTCATATACTGTTATGTTGATAATATTATAAATGGGCTCTAATTACTATCAACATGTAGCAAAAATGGTGGGAACAGGAGCCTGGGCGACTGTGGGATTAGTGATCAGACTTTGTGGGCGATTTTATCCTTTTTTTGTGTGTGGTGTCATGTGCAGTATTTTGTTGCGCGTGCAGACAGACACACACACACACACACACACACACACACACACACAGACAGACAGACAGACAGACAGACAGACAGACAGACACACAGACACACACACACACTAACACACACACTAACTTACACAAACGAAGAAAGACGCGCAATCTGATTGCACGCGCACACCGTATTGATACGCACGCGCGCGCACACACACACACACACACAAACACACACAGCAAATGCTGTCCAAATAATATGACTGTGTGTACTATTTGTATTATGGGCTAATTGTTTGAATTAACAGTAATGCCTACAGCTGTGTGACTGCTTATCCCCCCCCCCCCAAAAAAAATCTCAATATTATATTCCGCATTTATTCTCAATAAAACACGTGAAAATACCTGTGGCTTGGCGAATGGGACAATCATCCCAAAAGACTGCGCGCTCATCTACACAAATGTTTGACTTTTCATTTGTACCATTTGATTTTCCTGTTTCATCAAACATTATATTCATATATATATGTGTGTGTGGGTGTGTGTTTTTGCGTTGGTGTGTGTGTTTGTGAGCCAGCCTATGTGTTGTTATTAGAGTTAATTGCTGGATAAATATTTTATATTCCCTTTAAAATGCTATGAATGTGGACTAAACATTTTTTCATCTTTTTTTATGGTTTATACCTTTTGTAGTTAAGCTATTAAATTGGAGCGTACTGCTTCTAATGGCTGTGGTATGAAGTCATGGAGATATTTAAAAGGAGAAGGCTACTTTATACTTTATACGTTACTCGATAAGCCATAAAAAGGCTGATATGCGCAGCAGCACAAGTCGCTTGTGGACGTTCAGAGTTAGACTCAGTGTTGCAGTTTATGATCACTCTCTGTGCCCGTGGTGTGTGTGTGTGTGTGTGTGTGTGTGTGTCTGTGTGTCTGTGTGTCTTATACACTGTCCAATCAATGATATTGTCCTCCATGTCCAACTCCGACATACCTCGGGGTCAACTGACCTTCTTGCAGTTCTTTCATGCATACACAACCTGCTCCAGCAGAACTCGCCGTTCACGTGCAGCTTCCTGAACGACAGCGCCGAGCACGTGGAGTTTTTCACGGAGGCAGCAGCAGAGTGAAACGAGCAGCGGGGCAGCTCACTGCAGGTCCACATCATCCCCCCGGGGGGAATAGCTTCCATACAGTCACCGACGTGCACCGCAGGGAGGAACAGGCGAGTGCCTGGCTCTGCTTCATCCCACGTCCTCCTGACCATTGCGCGTCACCCGACGCTCCGGGAGTCATGGCTCTCTATTCTGTTCGACACAATACGTGCGTATTGTTTTTTTCTCTGACCACATCCAAGTATAGGCTGCAATCACTTGACTGTATAGACACATTTAACCAGTGTAAACTAATTTTAACCCATTCCACTATATACTGACCTGAATCATAAACGCCCAAACAGACCAGTCGACTTTACATTGATGCGTAAAAGACGATTCTCCTGTTGTTTCTCAAAATTGTGAGATTGCATATAATTGTAGACAAAGATGTGCGGTCCAAAAGGCTAATGCAGGCATAATGCAGGATAATAATAAAACCTACATAACTTTTTTGAGTTTTGTCAAACTATCTATCTCACAAAGAATTATATAAGATAACTAAATTTGATCAACATTTGCATAATAAAAAAAGACTTTTACCTGCTCGATAAAAGGAACCAAAAAGTTTCAGTTCCAGTTTAAATTTACACCGGTTGCATACCACACATTGGCCCCCTGCAGCCTCCGTTTCCATTGCTCTTCTCTACTTATCTCTCACGGTTTTGAACCGCGGACCACGAAACATCCTAAAAAACAATGAAAGAATCACGTAATAATCTATGAATAAAAATAACCGCGTAAATTTACATATATTTGATTATTTCCAATTAAGAACGGGGACTCTTTGTTATGCAGATTTTGGGATACGCCAGATGCCACAGGGCAGCCCCCTAACTAACCCCAGACCCCCCCTCCTGCGCCTGGATGCTGGCCGGATCCGGAGGGGAGGAGACGGTAGAGCAGAGCGGCCGAGGGAGAGTCCTCAAGCACGGTGGAGGCTTCTTGCAAACAGCCCCAGCAGCTGTGTGCTGGTAATGCAGGTGATAAGCCTCGGAAGGAACAACGCTTGGACTTTGTATCAGGCTTATTATTCCGAGTGGTCGACAACGTCCAGTCCGCTTGATTTGTTGCCTGGCCGGAGTTAGTTACAGTTCAGGGTTAACTCCCAAAACTCATTTTAGTCTCAAGGATATGTACATGGACATGAGTTAAACATGCGTATGGGAAGTCAGTGCCATCGTGTTACAGGTCCACGATAGGAAAAAATACAAAGATCCTTAGTAAAATAAAAAGTTAAGTATATAGTCCCTATATATAGAAAAGTAGGTAAAAGTTTACCTACTTTTTTATTTTCCACTACTTCACTCTGGAAGACTTAATGGGAGAGATGGGTGGATTACGGCAAAGATACACACACACACACACACACACACACACACACACACAGAGACACACACTTCATGCAGTAGCTTTTTTATCAGCATTAAAAGAAATCTTGGTGGCACAGTTTTCTAATCCAAAGAACCCCCCCCCCCCCCCCCCCCCCTTCAGTCATTTGTTGTGCTTTGAGTTTTATGGAGACACTTGGTCAAGGAGGCGCGCTCTTGTAACAGCATAGATTTTTTTTATGACACAAACCCACTGCCCCATGCCAAAACAATGAATTCCTCTCCACCCCCCGATCACCCCGGGAGAATGTGATTTTACATGCAATCCGAGCCTGAAGTGTGTGCGGACAGTGGTTGGGGGAGGGGCTCTCTTCACCTTTCACCCCGCCGTGTTGGGACTGTTTGTATTTTTCTTCTTTTCTTCCTGCGCCTCTTGTGCTACTCGAGAGGAAACCCTGAATGGGTCTGAATGTATAGTTTGACCAAAGGCACATGATTGCATATAATCGTTGGTGTGTTCCTTCCGGTCATTTTCACTGAGTTCAACTTTTCAATATTTGTGGTAATAGTAGTATATTAGTAGGAAATAAAAAATTAAAAAAAAATCTAAAATCATCATCATATAATTGATTAGTTATTTTTATCCGCAACAGAGTCTGGGTCTGTCACCTGCCATCAAAACCTTAGAAACATATGCTGAATATTGATACTGATACTTATTGAGTCATGATGATACTTTCATTTGTCTTTTTCTACTTGTATTTCTTCTGTCTTTTCCTGTATGAGAAAAAAGTCAGGCCGAATTTCTTTATACCTGAGCATAATGACCATCATTCTGATTCTATAGAGGTAAAGAAAAAGAAAACTTTTGAGATATCTATAAAGTCTGTAATGTAGACCATTATTAGGATCTAAATGTATATTAGGCTCAATCTTTTTAGTCCAACTGTGGGGACATTAGCTGTGTAACACCAACACAAACGATATATAGTCCCAACAGAAACATAGTGAAAACAGTAATAAAAGTAATAAATAGGTGAATATGCAATAGGTACAAAACATTAATTAAATAATATTTACAATGTAACCAGAATATATTTATTGATTATCATGGACTGCAGCAAGTAAATAATATTCTCTCTGTATTAGCTGTATTTGTGCAGCAGCTAGGGACAAAGAAATTGAGGCACTTTTGAGTCCGAAACACATTTGAAGTAAGGAAGAACTTGTGCACATGTGTATGGGAAACACTATTGTAATTGTTGCAATTGTAACCAGGCTAAAAGGAATAATAGTTGGGCTGAATTCCTGGCTGGACTGTGTAAAAACGGACCGAGCAGGTCACACGACACACATTCTCTCGAACTATGCATACCATACATACAATGGTAGACTGGTTTGTCTTTTTGTATAGGCCACAGGTAGTTTAGGCTCCACCTGACACCCCTGAAAAAATACCCAATGCTCATTAATAAATTGATTGGAAAACAAGCATATGGCAGCTTTTTTGGGAAAACGATGGCTTCTAAACAAAAAGGCCTTCATTTATCTTACAGCAGTCTCCTTTGTTGAACCTTACAAAGTTCTGTCTGTGAAAACTTTTGTCTCAGACTGCTGGTACACACACACGCTCAAGAAGTTTTAGAACAAAATTCAGATTTTATTGTGTTTTCCATTGTCATTCAGCTTCATATGGTCGTTTTTGTGTGTGCATATTTAGACATGACACCAAGACAAAAAAGCTTCAGCAGACATTAAGTTTGTGCTATAGACTGCTATGGATGCAGTGCATTAACAAGATGCATCATACATGTACGTCTGAGGCTGTGGGCTCAGCGTTGTCTTTTGTCCTCCCTGTGTATTTGACACTTTCCTCATAAAACTTTCCTGGCCAACACAGACATACCCAGTGCTCAACTATGAGGATCCCCTGACCCTTTTAAATGTCAAGTGCTGTGAAGCCACCTTTTTAATAAATGAAATATAGAGCAAAGACAACAACTTGATGAAATATGAATGAGAACACTTCACTGAAAAGACATTGCAGGAAAGCTAATTAAACTCTTTTGATTTATAGTTTATGGTCCTTTAAAATTATTGCACCTTGTAAAATCAATGCATAAAGAATTAACCACAATGAAATGTGTATTTCAAGGATATGTCCTCAAATCCTACTTTGCTGTTGTACATCACTGGAGATGACATCAGTCACTGCAAGTAGAAAACTGTGCAGAACACAGAGGCAACATTTTTTTTAAATCCCTGACATCCTACCCATCCAAGGGACATACCCCAACTCCCTAAGTTAAATGTGCATGGTGCAAAAATAATAAACAGGTTTTTTTTATGTGGCAAAAGAATGTGACTGAGACAAGACAGCTTGTTTTTTCCAAACAGATCCAGGCCAAAGGCAGAAACGCTGCTACTGTGGATTAAGAGATCCCAACACTAACTTAACAGATCTATGAACAGCAGAGCTCTAGCAGAGAGGACAGTCTGCTTACATTAGGTGTGGTTATTGCATACCTCGAATTATATAAAAGCTACACGAGTGCTATATGTACTTTGAGGTCAAGACTAGTAATTGGGTGCAGACAGTGTCGCTGCAATTCTCCGTCTCGGAGAACGCTCCTCTCGTGACAACCTGAAGAACATTATACATGATTCATGCAGACTTTGACTTAATCAAGTGCAAGTTGTGAAAATCATTTGCCATTTTCAGCGTTTCAGTAGCTATACGGGCCCCTCCGCAACCGCTGCTCCCTCCTTTGCCTCCCTTTGTTCTCCCCAGCTCTAATAGGTTTTCCCCTGCCACACACAATTCACTTTTTTTTTTCTCCTTTTCCCCAGCTTCCCCATCCCATCCCCCTACGCCCCCTTTTAGTGCAGTGCCCAGTGTCGACTGGAGCATTTGAGCAATTTGAAATTAAAGCAAACAATGGGCAGGCACTCCCAGGGACCTCTCGCTCACCATATTACACGGAGGACGCTCGTGTGCTCTTGCGCATTATTGGCAAGTCATTACGTTTCTCTGGAAACCGAGAACGGGAGCTCGCTCAGAGGAATCGGTGATGCAAGCAGCAGCTGAGTGCTTGGAACAGTGTGTGTATGTGTGGGTGTGTGTGTGTGTGTGTGCGCGTGTGTGCGCGTGTGTTCAGGAACATCCTTGGCAACAGCATGGGGATGCTGTCAAACCAAAACTGTACATTGACAGCTCTCATGTAGGTTTTCTCCAAGCCAATTAAATATTTTTTATAAGATAAATGTATTCATCTTCACAATTAAAAGTTGTCTCATATCTACTGGCTGTATACTCATTAGGCCTCTATACCTTTTACATTTTTCCTCCAGTTTTTAATCATAATGAAACAGCATGGTGGAAAAAAACATTTCATTTAAGAATGACAAGTTCCAAAACAAGTTGTTAACCAAGATTCAAATTCATAAAAATAGCACACACTGCAACCACACAAATATTACCTGTCATACACTTTAAAAGTGTAAAAACTGTAAATAAAAAGAAGAAGTGTTCTGTATGTGTGTGCTTTGTAGTCTAATGGACAACATAGCATAAGTTTCATACTGTGACACTTATTTTGTTTTGAGTTCATTAAGCTGCACTAAAACACCTAAAGGATGCATGTGTTGATGTGCACAAACAAAATAACATCTGAAAAACATTCCATGTTAGAGATATAGAATGAATTGTTAAGCCTGTAGCATTATCACGAATACACCCACCGTCTGATGTGAGTGCCTGGCTTCTGAGAGGATAGGGCTGCAAAACTAATTTTAAATATAGAAAAAAAATCTCATACAAAAGGGAAACTGTCCAGAAGTGACAGCAACAATGCATATAAATGTGTTTGGTCTGCTTGAACCATATGTCCAAAAATAAAGGTGATCCAGTGGTGCAACTACAGCTTCTTTTCATTTCTAATTATTTTTGCCCTGTAGTTTCTTGATTAATCCCTTTTTTATTTATTATATTTTCGTCAGACATTGACAATGATGTGACAGTGACAGTATTGCAATTTAAGGAATGAAATAGCCTGTTTTCAGAATCGGTCCAGGCATTTTAAAAAACAACATAAAGATATGAAGTAAGTGAGGTGGAAAAAAAGGAGCTACTGTCCAGCAGTAAAATTCAAGACTATAGCCAGACAGTCAAAAACTTGATTCATCACTTAATTGGTAATCCCGTAAAATCAGTCCAATGAAGGGAGGGATCAATACCTAGTGAACAGATAAATTGACAATTTTTCCACATTTTGTCCAACCAACAGTCCAGCATCTTTGAATATTACGTTGGAAATAATATAAAGCGAGAAAGACAATTTGTGAATCAAATTTTTTAGCTTTAAAGTATCTTTTTGAATCACTCAATCATCAAAAACACATCAATTAAATTGTGGTTGAGTGGTTGATTGATTAATCAACAAATAATCTCAGCACTAACTTTAGCCATTACATAAAACAGTGAAATTGAACATTATGAATAATCAGCAACAAGAAAACGTTCACATTTCTTTTCTTTGGGGCTCTGCAACATGTGTCCACTCAGCAGATGAAGAATCACTGCCCATGACGTACACAGAGTTTAAGCAGACAGTCACATCATGTGTTCTCTAAACACCCTGCTCTGCTGCAGGGACTGGTGGGTCTCTGTCAGATTACTGCCAGATTACTAGCCTCCAAGTTGCTAACGTTGACACAGAGTCGTGCACAGCGGAGTGAAGCGAGATCCCTTGCTCCACAAACTTTCAAACCATCCCCGCCATGTGGAGCCAACATGGAAGCTCGCGAGCCAATCACACGGCTCCCTGTCAGCGGGGCACGCACACCAACGCGCCGTGCGTCATTACGCACTTCCTGTTCTCTACGAGGTCCCCGCTCCGCTCCTCAGCCCGTAGCACCGTGAACTGAATGTTTTGGCGAAAAAAATACGGTGTCGAAGAGGAACGCGAGCGCGTTCGTAACATGACACCGCGGCCGAGCGGGACCTAGAGCGGCGCGGCGGCGGCGAGAGGGGCGCGCTCGGCGACGGTTTCGGTTTAACTTTTTTTGTATTCCCATCCATCCGCATGTCCGCTTTCTTCGTAGATGGTCTCCGGCGAGCGCTGTCTGGCGGCGGACGACGGGCTCTCGACGAATAACATGAAGGAGATGATTGGCGGGTGCTGCGTGTGCTCGGACGAGAGGGGCTGGGCGGAGAACCCGCTGGTGTACTGCGACGGACACGGCTGCAACGTCGCCGTGCATCAAGGTAAGCCGCGCACGCTCGGCTCGGCTCGGCTCGGCTAGCTGCTAGCCTCGCTAGCTCACCGACTAGTTAGCGTTGTCTTGTTGCAAGGTTATGGAGCGCTCCGTGTGGATCCTCCTCCTCCTCCTCCCTCCCCCCTCCTCCTCCTCCCCCTCCTCCGCCGCCGCCGCCGCCTGCCCTCACCCACGCCAGGCTGAGGTCAGGCTCAACCAACCCGGGCAGCTAAAGCAGTCCACTGCGTTGTGCTCCGGCAGCTAATCCGCCGTGGACGATGGTTGGCAGCTGTTTGTTGTTTTTTTTAAACATATGTCTGACTGGAGTTGTGTTAATTCCCATTTTAATCCCACCAGAAACTGACATGTGGACACATTAGTTCGCCATACAGTTATGGTGGAAACCTCCTTTAAATGTGTGACGCAGCTCACTGACTTATTCAAGGGGCACGTATTCAGACCCTGTTGTTTGCGTTTCTGAGTCCAACACTTTGCATCGGATCACGCTGCAGAACACGTTGGTTTTTCTAATGGCTGCACGTTAGCTTCTGGTGTGTGTGTGTGTGTGTTTGTGTGTGTGTGTGTGTCACTGGCGCAGAGAGCGTATTACCCAAGATGACTCCAGCGATGACGCACAGTGTTTACACATCCAACAGCTGAGCGTGTGACCATTTGGCAAACAGCAGTGGGGAGAATGAAAACTATTTGAAACATCTGCAGCCACACAGATGCACGTCAGCGTGCTCGCGCGGGGAGCAGAGCTCGTTTGTTGTTGTTGTTCGTAATAGTTTGGGCTGTTCAATGCACATGACAGGAGCAAGTCAAATTGTTACATACATGGCTCTCAGACCCCCCCCCCCCCTCTGTAATATGACATGTGGACACATGTTGTTATTATTAAGCACACAGCTGTGGCAATTTCATACTCATTTTGATATTAAGGGTGAACCTATTCTCTCAGCCTGTAGAGCCTTATGGCAGTGTTGCGTTGTTTGGACTATTATTATGAAACTGATGAGAGATCTAGACAAGGGATTATTTTTAGTCTGTGAATCAATTTGCTCCATCAACCACACTCAGACCTAGCTATCTTATTGTTAGGTCTGTCCACAATAGATGAGGATTTTTGAAGCCTTGGTACAAAGTGTAACTAAGGATTGAAAGCTGCAAAACATTCGGGACAGGTAGTTGGAGCACAGGTAAACCCGCTGTTACACATCCATTCACTGTTCAGATGTGGTCTGGATACAATCCTTGGGTTACAAAGTTGGTCATGCAATATATATTGGTATTAGATGAGTTGTACCATATTAGTTAAGAATAAACGGGTTTGATTTAGATAAGCGAGGACGCTCATATCATTTCACACGTTTCCTTGTCCACATCTGCCCCTCAACTACAGTTATGATGGCATCGGCTTAAATTAAACATATTTGCCCGGTACAGTTAAGTATCAACATTCAACTGTGTTCAGTGGCGGACTGGAGTCTGCATTAAAGGGGCAGTAAGCGATTCTAAAACAATACACGCTTTGTAAAAATCAGCAAATGTTTCCTCACCGTCCACCAGCGGTCGCATTCGTGCGTGCGCCGAAATAAAATCTGTGTTTTCGTCTCTGCCAAGGCTCTGCAAATCGGAAACTAAAAAATGGTGCGGAGACACCATTCAACAATGCAAGTGCCGTTTGTGAGATATGCATCACTCATCGACACCTTAAGAGGAGTGGTGCTGCAGCTGCGAGGTCTTAGCCTAGTGGTTAGTGCGTTGGACTCCCACACCCAAAGTCGCGGGCTCGTGGCCCGGCCAGAGCGGTAAAATTATAACAACAACAAAGAGAGAAACAAGGTTTCTCGAAAACTGCCCCTTTAAATTAATCAACAATCATTTTAGTATGCTGCGGAGGATGCAATACAGTTAGAGTCAGTACAATGTTGAGCATGTGTTTCCAGTTTTATGAGGGAGAGGTCAAATGAATATCGTGGACAATTTTAATTTAGGTATGGTGTAGCCAGTTTGTAAATCACATTCTTATCATTGATTCCGATATGTGTTGATAATATCAGAGATCCTGCCACTGTCCCAGGGGCTTAAAATATTTAGTAGCACAGGCAAACCATGTCAGCTGTCGGCCGGGAGATATAAAATCAACGGCAGTGTTTCAACAGTCTGTCAGATCAAAGCTCTGCGTCCTATCACATGAAAATATAAAAGGTGTAGAGATGATGGTGTGATATCTGTGCAGACGTGACAATGTTTTGTCTTGTTTGTTGTGTAGCTGTATTTGTCAGCATGTTTTCATTGTTGTTGTTTAAATGCATTTTGTGGTATAATGACTTACGCCTTTAACGCTCCTCTTCGTCTCTCCTCAGCCTGCTACGGTATTGTCCAGGTACCCACTGGACCTTGGTTCTGCAGAAAGTGTGAATCTCAGGAGAGAGCGGCCCGAGTGGTGAGTCGCACTCTTATGTGTCCATTCATCATTTATGAGTGAATAACAGATCACTTCTGGTTAAAAATGGTGGCGTTAATGATCTTCGTTGATACAATTATTAGGAAATACACCACGAAAATAGCAAAAGATAAGACCTTGTAACATCAGGAAACAAACCAGTCCAAGGTGCGTTCTCCGAATGATTTTTTCACGATGAGATTACATACAATATCAATGCAAGGTCGATGTAAAGACGCAAAATTTGTTTCATTCGCTTTACTCGCTCGAGTTCAAATATTTCAACTCGAGGAGAGTTAAGCAAATGACACAAATTTGACGTAATACTGAGATTCTCCCGAAGTCACTGACATCAGTGTCTGAAAGAGAGCTGGCGAATATTCCCACTAGAGTAAATACCAAGCTCTCACAAGTAACGTGACATGAGCAATTGCTTTTTGTCTTTGGTATCTGTGAATGCACCGTTGCTGTTACCGTTTACTTGACATATGCTGTTTATCACAGTGTAACAGCTGGGATGTCTTGGATGTTTGAAAGAGTTTTCCTGTGATTTTAAACAAAATAAACCCTAAGAGGGAATTGTATGGCACTAAAATAAATAAATATAGAACTATAGTATAATTGTGTCACTCACAAGTAACAAATGTTTTTTCAGTTAACCTATAGATTATTTTCTGCTTTGCCTTGTCCTGAGATACAAAAAGATACAAAATAAAATCTGACATATTTTAACATAAAAAAAGCAGCCAGGCACTAGTTCCCTCTTTTGCTTGTAATAAGTTTGTGATGCGTCTGCCAACCAACGTAAACCCAGTGCTTTATTCCACAGTGGATAAAGTAAAATATGATGGCATCCTGTTGTCTTCGATGGACATCATATATCAAAGTGGCCAACCAGCAAAACAAAAAAAAGGGATGTGTTGGTGAAAAAGTACTTTCTTTCTCATTCCGAATGAGAGTCGGAGTCATTGTTCATCGCAATCTCTACCGTACACGTTACCCAGCTCTGCATTTTGGTAAAAGTTGCAGTATCAAAAGTGACGAGAGACATTAAACCTCTTTCTGTGGAGCGTCCACCTGCACCCACAGGATTTTCTGCGTCACGTGCCTGCTCCCAATCTCCCACTGTGCCACTGCCTTTTACCCCACGTGTGCCCGTTAGCCCATTGTCTGTGTTCAGTTCCAGTTACCATCACATTTCACCAAATGCTTGTTAATCAGGTTTAAAAACCTCTGTAAAATATTACCATAGATGCTGTTTGAGTGTGGTCAGTACTGTGGCATACTCTGGTGTGCCACATCTCCCCCTAACCCTAAGCTATGCAGTCTGCATCATAACAGCACATTGCAATGTCACTGCACATGCAGGATCGGAGCCTTGGGAAACTCTGCATGGCCAACATTTAATGCAGGACCTTTATTGTTGCGTGCTCCTCACAGAAGTCTGACTCTTGTCACTTAGGACTGAACTGAATTGGGCTAAAGAGCTTTCATATTTTACGTTTGGTCTTTGTGGAACTTTGCGAACAAAACCAAAAGCTGGTATGGCTTGATGAGTGATCACGGAAAATGTCTTAAGGACCTTTCAAGATTTTGTCAGGGCAAGGTAAACTCACAGTTGCAATGGCAGATTTTGGCAAATTATACTTTTTTTTCATGTTTTGTTATGAGAAGCAAATAAAACCTCTGCGTAAACACACTTTAAAACATAGTCTTTCTTTAAAAATTTAATTCTGGATTTTCTCTTACTTCAAGATTTAAAAAAAATTAAAACAGTAAAGTTGCAACAATCAAAAACCACTAATAATAATTCTTATTACTGACTAAGTCTGGTGGCCTAAGCTCTGCAAATGCCACAGTTACTGTTTACTTACATTTTTTGTAAGTTAATGAAATTAGGTGGTTTTGATGTGTTTTGTGTAGGGAATGTGTTTATTTGTCTTCACATCCAAAAAATCAACAGAACATGGAATTCTCCCCAGGTTTCCCAAACCTTTTTCCATGCAGATGTATGTGGAGTTTGATACAGACACTAGGAATGATCTGCCCGCATACTGTGTTCGTGTGTGTGTGAACACACAGGGCAAAGTTTAGCATCATAACTAGGTTTTCCTTTAACCTCTGAACCCTTTTACATGGTATCGCAGAGCGTGATTTATGGCAGAGATGTGCACGTACACGTGTAGGAATGTCTCAAGTGTGGAAAATCTTCACATCGAATCTGGTGCATGGAGTGACGCGGTTCACTCTGCATGAAGGTTTGTGCGTACAGACTCGTTTGTCCCGGCTTGTAATTAATGACATCAATTTATGTGTGTGTTCACAAAGAATTGCATGGTGCGCCAAGTTAGCTGGCAACTATAACCAGAGGTTGCATTAGACTTCCTGTTTAGGATCTTAGAATACTGTAATAATAAAGTCATTTTATTTTCCTTCATTTTATTTTAAATGTTTTAATGATAGTGAGACATGGCCTATTTAATGGCATTTCATTTTCAAAAAAATATATTAAAATAAGATTTAATATACAGAACTAGAGATGGTACCATTTTTCCCATTCCGATACCTGGACTTTGCATATCGACCAGATCCGTGTATCGTTCCAAAAATAAAATAACTTTTTAAACTTCTTTTAACAGCTGTATACTACTAACTGTCTATGAAAGTGATGGTTTGTTATCATTGTTTTTTGGCCTGGCTCAGGTTAAACCCTTTGAAATGTTGAGAATGTCAAAAGGTCCAGAATTAAGTCGAACTAAATCAGAGATATATATATATTTTTTAAATGCCGAGAATAATGTTGGAATGGCAAAGAATATATATCAAACTACCAATGTAAGTGAATGTGACTGCCTTAACAAATTGCCTTGTGTAGATGAATTGGTTAAATTTTTCTTCAGAATAAGTTTTGGTAAGAAGGAAACAAATTTGTAACACAAACGCAATGTAACAATCTGCATCAGATCTTGTAAGAGATTTTGCAAAAAAACTCTTCTGTTCAGAAGGAGAAACCACTCAAGTTTTAGAAGATGTCACTCATCTTGATGGACTAGAGAAGTTGAATTAATTTTGATATTTCAACGTTATCTTCAACATTTAAACTTTATCCTCGGAATAGAATTTTTCTTTTTTCTGGGACTTACTTCGACTTATTCTCGACAATTCAACCTTATTCATATAATTTCCTTCTTGATTCTCAAAACTGCAAAAGAAAAAGAATATTCTTCGCCTTTTTCAAATTTATTTATTCTGTACCAAAGTGCTGAAGCTGGACACATTAAATAAAGACAATATCAACATAACACTGCAGTAAAGGCAGCAATTTTTAAAAAAGGAAAAAAATCCCTTTTAAGAAAGATGAATTTTAAGATTTGTGAGTAGAAGCATCTTGAATGTCTTGTTTGAGAGGAGTCACGTGCAGCAGAAAAATATTGGTGGGAGAAAAAGAAGAAGAATGAAATCCGCTTGGAACACACACACACACACACACACACACACACACACACACACACACACACACACACACACACACACACACACACACACACACACACACACACACACACACACACACACACACACACACACACACACACACAGTGTCCTCCCAATTTGTATCCTTCGGTTTAGGCCTTGAGATGAGGAACACCAGATTATAAGTGAGGTGAGGAAGAGCTGCCAATTGTCAGACTGAGAGCAGCATAAATAATTGCCTGTGAAATACTAATACAGATGGAAGAATGAAAAACGGATGTTGAGTGGAAGACAGCGAGGACAGTTTCCTTTCTTGCGCCCATTCAGGGCGTCTCTCGGCCGTTCGGTGTTACCTCACCTTAAGTAGACAAGGTTGACCTGTTGTTTCTGACCTGATGTCTCGTCTTTACCCACAGAGATGTGAGCTGTGTCCCCACAAAGATGGAGCCCTAAAGAGGACAGACAACGGAGGTAGAATCCCTCAAGCCTCACAGAAAACACACACACGCACGTCATTAATTGCGCGTCACCGGCAAGTTTAAGGGGTGTGAGCGTGCTGGGAGAGTTATGTAGCTGTTTGTTGTGTGTGCTGCCTCTCTGTACCGTCCTTGCCAGTCCGTGTTTTATGAGAGTGTGTGAGTGTGTGTGTATGTTTATGAGGGGGCGGGCCAGGATGGGTATAGTGCATGGCCTGTGAGGAGTCTCCTCTCTGGGTTCATTGGGAGGTCAGCTTGGTGGAGACTGTAAATATTGTGTGTGTGTGTGTGTGTGTGTGTGTGTGTGTGTGTGTGTGTGTGTGTGTGTGTGTGTGTGTGTGTGTGTGTGTGTGTGTGTGTGTGTGTGTGTGTGTGTGTGTGTGTGTGTGTGTGTGTGTGTGTGTGTGTGTGTGTGTCTCTCTCAGAGAGAGAGAGAGGCACAGCTGTGGGATTGTGTCCAGGCCTGCAGGGAGGCATCAGGACAACACTAACACACACCGTTTTACTACTTTCTCTTTTATTTTGCCCTTCCTGTGACCCCTCTCCCTCTCTCCTTCTCCTCTCCTCTTCTTCCAGTCCTGCTCTCACCATCCCTTTCCCCTACCGTCCATTTCTCTGCTCTTGTCAGTTGCTTGCCACTTGTTGATCTGTGTGCTGGTTTGCTGTTATTTCAGGTGGGAGAGTGATAAAGCAGAGCGGAGGGATTAGTCTGAAACGGGTATTTGATCCAGTATCTTAACATGTAGCTGGCAGAGAAAAAAGAAGTGGGGAAGAGATTGAGTTTACAGCTGCTCGTCCTGACCCCTGTCTCCATAAGTTATGGATACTCATTTATTGGTGCTGCCGTTTAAAGAGAGAACTTAAGAAAGTAAAAATAATTTGCTGAAAGGTGTCCGTCCCATCCGTGCATATGGCAGCAGTATGCCAATTTTAAATTTGAGTGCCTGTGCTTGATTGTACTGATGTAGTTTCCCTGTGCTTGTGGTTCATTACTCGCTACAATAAGAGCCACATACGTTTTTTAACTTGTTGTTGGTGTCATGGTTTTAACACTGTTTCCATAGATGCTCATTAAGCCATTAGCATGAGCTGGCCGCTCTTTTCCCATTTTTCAGTTTATTTGAAATCATAAAACATTTAAATCTACTGATGGGCCAAATTTAAGCTCCATGTCCCAACACATCGTGCTCTGATGACTCCGAAGTTCATGCGGGACGTGTCGCTATGTTTTTCGGGGGCCAAAAGTGCGAACGCTCACTTTGAGGAGGAAAGCTGTACCACTTTTATAGTCCTGTTTTATAGGCCTTTTCCAGATTCTTGGAGGGACTTCAAAACAACAACATGCCCCCCATTTCACACCCATTCCCTCCCCTCCGTCCCGCCCTCTGCCCTCCTCCCCCTGTCCTGCTTACCAGGTCAAAGGCAGGTCAGGGGTTCAACTGTAAGTTTAAGCCTGTTTTTGTTCCTGCGATGGGGGAAAAACAGACACCTCCAGCATGGCAGGAGACTCCCACTTCCATTTGACCTCCCGTTCACCTCCTCCAGCTCCTCCTCGGCCCGTCGTCAATCCTACCGCGTCGTCAATCCCTACCGCCACTCTGCCATGCCCCTGCTGTCACTCTCCCGCCCCCAGTTTGTCTTCACTGACAGGCAGCTGTGCGTGTGTCAGGGCTCAATAAATGGCTACTTGAATAGATTAACAGCCAATTTACAAATTAAAGCATTTGCCGTTCAAAGTACAATTTTCTGAGTTTAAGTTTTTTTTACCAAGCTGATAAAATTCTGTAAGTGATGTATGTAACAGTATTCTTTAGGGTATGTCCCCCATATTTCAATTACAGAGTTTTACTGTAGCTCACTGTTAAGACTTGCAGCCTACAAATCAAATGTCACTTTGAAATCTCTTCAGGACATTAGCAGATGCTTTATGATTCCTTATACAAACCTTGAAGAGTCGACCCCAACATATTATAATCTCTTTTTCTGTGTGTGTGTGTGTGTATGCAGCGGCTGATGGTTGTTCTCGTCTTGTCGTTGCAGGCTGGGCCCATGTGGTTTGTGCCCTTTACATACCTGAGGTGGAGTTTGCTAACGTCTCCACCATGGAGCCCATAGTGCTGCAGTCTGTGCCACACGATCGCTACAACAAGGTAACGACTTTCATCTGCGTCACATGTAAAAAAAAAAAAACTAAAAAAAAAACCATTTGCAATGCAATCAAGAAGCACTGAGTCTGTCCCTGAATAAAAATGTTTTCTAATTATGTGTGTGTGTGTTTGTATGTGCATAGACATGTTACATCTGTGAGGACCAGGGCAGAGAGAGTAAAGCAGCCACTGGAGCCTGTATGACCTGCAACAAACATGGCTGCAGGCAGGCCTTCCACGTGACATGGTGAGACGCGTTCACATCACATGAACCGCACGAAAAAAAGGAGACCGTCCCTCAGATTCATGTAAAGATTTGCTGTGGGGTCATAAGCAAAAACTTTAGAGATAGCAAGCATATTAAAATTATTCCATATATGCTTTAAATTACAACATAGCTTGGTTTAGAGGGTTTACATTTTTTATACCCTATCTGATCCTGCCTGCCTGTGTACAAATCATATTCACACGTTCAGTACTTGCTTATTTTTTATTAACATATAAATGTTGTATTTTCTTCAACATCACTCTATGCCTCAGTGCCCAGTTTGCGGGTTTGTTATGTGAGGAACAAGGATCGGATGCAGACAACGTCAAGTACTGTGGATATTGCAAATACCACCACAGCAAATTGGTAAGATTCCCAATGCTCTCTGTACATAATCTTTTGATAATCTAAACCACCTCTTCACACATCTATAGAGAATGTTTCACTCTTCTCAAATGAAAAAGAAGGTTGAACCCATTTCTCCTCATTTGAGGAAAAATTAGAAAATTTTGTATTTTGATTTGGTTTCAAGTTTAAGATGGTTAAGCCTTGACTGTAATAGTCAATTGAGTAGCAAGGGTGTGTTTTTCTAAATATGATAGTATAGACACAAACTTTGAAATTTGCCCACAGTGCATGAAAAGTCTCAACGACTAACTTGTATTAGTCTCATGAGTCTGAAGTTGTGTTCGCATTGAAATTGTCCTGAACTCCTCCGGAGTTGCTGTATGTGAGAAAGCAAATGTCCGGCCCTTCTATCTACCTTTGTGTCCTCTCTCACTGGACCAATGCATCCCCCTGCTCTCTTCCACCTGTCCTTAACTCCTCCACCTTCTCCTTTCCATCAACCCCTCGTCGTTCCTCCCTTCCTGATTCCCCTAATCTCTCTGAGAGTGGCCAGCCGTACCCTCCCTAAACCCAGTCTGGTCGTAGGCGGTTGGGATTGCAGGTGCTGGATTGCATCCTTCTTTTTTACTACAGGGGCAAACGGGGCCAATCGGGGCTTAATAGTTATTTATTTATTTAAGATATTTTTGCAAAATTCTATTTCAGCTCTTGAGTTCTGTTCACCAACTGACTGATCAGTCATTTTGGTCTTTTATTATTTGGTGAGCAGGTCTAGTGTCTCTTTCAGCCGACTTGCTCAGATAAGATACCTGGTTTGAATTAAAAAGTTAGCGCTGTTTTCTTCTAGTAGTTTTTCTTGGTAAATATGATTAAAGGAGCGTAAAATTTACGTAAAGTCTCCATTTGATTGTTTACCTACATTTGTCACTGACTCCTGAATAATATATTTATTGTCCATAGTCACAGTCCTGACCATTCTGTTGAAGTGGCTTTGCGTTTTCAGATGTATTCTGACTATTTAATTGCATAATTTTGACCTATATTTATTGTCCATAGTCACAGTCCTGACCATTCTGTTGAAGTGGCTTTGCGTTTTCAGATGTATTCTGACTATTTAATTGCATAATTTTGACCTAAACGATGGATAACCTGCTATGGTCCAGAAAAATTACTTCGAACTGCATAAAGAGATGTATTATAATTGACACATTAACTGAAGAGTCGGTGTTGTGTTTACAAATTCGTTCCACTTATCGAATAGTTAACGCCCTCTAACAACACATATGTAAACTCTGCATCAGTTGGGGTAGGGAAGCAAATATGAAAACTAGAATTTGACTAAACCTCTTTGATTTCTGGATCTTTGCAAGGATGCACGTACACACGCACGCACACACACACACACACACACACACACACACACACACACACACACACACACACAAACACACACACACACACACACACACACACACACACACACACACACACACACAACATTTTGCAGTGTTAACACAAACCGATGGATATACTCCTGCTGTTCTATTAATGGTGTATGAATGACTTTTGGATGCTGGGGCATAATGTCATTAAGCCGGGATTGTATGGATGACAGGAATGTACGAGAGGGAATCGATGATGAAGAATGCAATGTTATTAGCAGAGTGGGTTTTCATAAAATACCACTTGATGGATGTTTACGCCGTGTTAGCAACATATGGTATTTGACAGGACTCAGTCAGCAGCCAGATCTAATTTCAAACTCAGATTATCCTTGTTCATTCAGGACTGCTGTGACATTTCCATAAAGATTTCAAGATAGCGATTTTATCAAGACAATGTAAGAATATTTTCCCCTATTTCTAAGCAGTTAAAATGCATATATTGATGTATCAGTTTAACATTTCCAATCACATGGACTGGGTGTTTGTAGCACACAACTTCATCTTGTTTCATCCGTCGTCTGTGACTGAGCTTGGCGAATCTTATAGCGTAACTTTTTATCATTCGCTGTTGTTGTGAAGCAACGTGTTTTTCCGGCCTGACCTCTAAAGTTGAATGATATTATATTTTCAACCATAATCTTTTTAATGTGTAATAAGGCACCGTACAGATTTACACTTACCATATGATTCAGACAGTGGAATGAGGAGGAAGTATCCTATGGTGCACCAGGTTTGCTCAGTTTTACGCGCAATGCCGAAAGAAACACAATTCCTGGTCACAGATCTGTACCTTTGAATACAGACCGGATAAACCCCATCCCTAATCTGTGCCTTCAGGTCACATGGCTGTAATTTGAGGGTGTCGTTTTTATCGCCATGGCAGATAATATAATACCTCTTTCACACCAAAATTACTGTGTAGACCCGTGTTTTTTAAACGTGGGTCGACCCGGGTTTAATCGGCAATTGGCCACTTTCACACTGAGAGCAGACCAGGGTCGAATGATTGTGTAGTGACAGTTGGCGACCATAGATGGCGGTAGAGAGCGGGTCGTGCCGTGAAACAAAGAAGAGAGAACAGTGTAGTAAACAACAGAAAGCATGGTAGCCAGTGAGCCGGTGGTCAACGTCACCTTATATCTTGTTCTTGTCACTCTTTCAAAGTTTACAAACTCAGCGCAGTGTTACGAGCCAAGCCTGACCCTTTAAGCAGGTGGCAATATGGGTTTTGAAGTGTGTGTATGAGAGAAGAAGAAGCTTGGCTCTGCGCGCTGTTGTTATGTACGTAGCTGCAGCCACAAGGAGAATGGGCTCCGCACATCATCCATGTTACCGACAGTTTATGGCCACTGTCTAATGAGAGACCGCCTGACGAGGCCGTGTGTCCGCCGAAGGGTTGAAATAAAGTGCCCCGTTGATGATGATCTTGATTGTGTTAGTTGTTACCACCAACGAGCCAAAGCTAGGCTAAGAGAGCTAGCTATATGCAAGAGGTCGCTTTACTATAGCTAGTGAGGTAACAGCAGTTACCGACGGAGGAGTCGAGCCTTCGTCGCCTCCGTCATCGCGCAAATTAGCGGATTCACCCGGCTGTGACGTTCACATCAATGCCGATCGGAGATGAAGCCGATTATTACCCGGGTCTATTGCAGAGTCATTTGAGCCGGGGCTGAATGCCGATTAAACGTTTTCACACTGCAGAAAACGCCGGGTGTTAGCGGGTTTAAACAGGGTTTTTTTGGCCAGTGTGAAAGGGGCTTAAGTAAGAGTAAGCTGGCTTGTGCTGAGATCGATTGCCAACACCCCTCAAAAGTGTCGCACAATGCCTCTTTGGATCCCGTTTTTGGCAATGGTGTTTTAGAATGACAATGAAACAGATCGACACACCTCCGTTGTGTTTTAAAAGCTTTTTCTTTTTAGTATTGATAGTTTATCAATGCTTGAATGACTTTGCCTAATGGTTACATTTGGTCAGTGATAGTTGTTAAAAGAATGGCCTTTTCTACATTGGAGGTAAAATGTTTTTGTTTGAACGATCACTGCAACCATAAATTCACCCTGTAGTGAACAATTAACAATCTCATATAACCATCATTTTGTTATCAGTGCTCATGATAATGTTTTTTAACTGTTTTTTCTTTTTTTATTTTGAGTTATCCTTAAGTTCAGACAGCTTTTTTTAGTTTAAGGTCTGTTCATTTTTTTTTTTTTAAATGTTAGAGATGTTCCAATACCATTTTTACCTTTTTCAATACAGATTCCGATACCTGGACTTTGTGTATTAGCCGTTACCCAGCATCGATGCCAGTGTATTTAAAGAAATAACAACTTATAAAACATATATCAACAGCTGTATGATACTAACCCTTTATGGAAGTGATTATAATATCATAATATCATTGTTGTTTGGCCTGGCTCAGGTTAAACCCTTTGAAAAACAGATACACACTGAGACTGAATGCGATAGAACTTCTTTTATTGTCTAGTTTGACAGTTGTAACTGAAAAATAACACAAGTAAATAAATCTAGGAATAAAAAACAATCCCTTTAGAAAGAACTGTTTAAACTGCACGCGCAGTTTAGAAAAACAAGTTACCTTAAGTCTGTATCTTTCACACTAACAGTATAAAACAACAAGTCCTTACACGTTGCCGTTGTACTTGTGGGACTTTCCATCGTAAAATATTGTCAAACTACTGACATTTTCTCTAGCTTTGGCCAAGGCCTTACTACTGGAAATCACTACTTCTTCACAGCTCAAACAGTATTTGCCCATGGCAGTACGTAGCAACTGCTGTTAGGAGCGGGGAAGAAGAAGAAGGGATATCGGGTTAAACTAATATACTCTAAAGATGTGGTATCAGATCGCTACATAGATTTGCTTACTTGCAAATGCTCGACCCAGCATTTTTTCGGCAGCATTGGAGCCATTTCGCTACTGGTATCGGAACATCTCTTTAAAAAATATTTTAGTTCTCTTTTTATTTTTTTAGTAAAATTTTTAAGCCTCTTTTCTGTTGACTTCATCCAGTAACCTGGAGTTCCTCTTTACCTTTTAGCAAAGGAGGAGGAGGGGCCGTGGTAGTAGGTCTCAAAGCTTATGTGACTCTTCCTCTCAGTGTATGGATAGACCCCCAGACGAGGACAAGAAGGTAAGACAGCTCACCCCCTCTATGCCTTCCCACCCAAGAATGTGACCCCACCAAAGACAAACGTCCTCACTATTAAATGGGCCCACTGTGAAGGGGTCAGGCGAATCCTCTGTATAACCATTGATCAATAATCATTTTCACTCGCTTTCATAATGGTTTGCACAATTAGCATTTATTGAAACATAATTTGAATTTATTGCCCAGAAAATTATTAATTATAAATTGACGATCATAAGACTTTTTTTTTTAATAAGACTAATACAATTTTTGATTCAAGTAGCCTTGAGATATTATATATTGACAATTAATCAAACCCGCAAGCAAATGTCTATCTTTGGCCTTGAACATCATTGATTGCATAAAATTAAGGTTGAAATGGATGAATGGCTTTGAAAGGAATGCACGTGGTTTCCTAATTAAATATAATTTAATCAGTGTTTTCCTGAGGTTACATCTCTGCTGCAGATGATCTTGAACTCTTGACAGTTCAAAGTATGAAAAGTGACTGCTGAAATTGTATTTCATAAACCCACCATCCGTTTGCATTGCTGCCTGTGTGACTGCAGCCCACCTATCGCCCACCAGCAATCGCGGCCTCTAATGAATGCTGCATTAGTGCGACTCGATCAGTCACGGCGGTTAGTAGAATGTGTAATCACAGGCTGCGTAAAATCACAATTTACAGGAGGCGTCAAGTCATGCGCTTCACTTTTTGTTTTTGCTTCGCAGTTGAATTAAACTGAACTGATTTTTATGAAGAAACCATTGACTATGATGTAATGCTGAATGGTATTTTTTAAGTCTCATGCATACTAAATTAAACTCGACTGTTCCTTTACAGTAAAGCAATGAGTCTCTCCACCAATCATGATTTCTATATATATATATTAAAAAATACAGTTTTGCAATATTAGTGTTGAACTTTTTTAATGAGGGAAAAATTAAGGAATGACAGTGGGAGGCTTTGGTCCAGCATTGGTAGAAATTTATTTTTACCAGAACTAAATGCAGTGGCTCCTTGCAAAGCTGCATGTTAACATGAAAATAAGTGGAATATATACTAGCCATGTTGACAGTTTAGACAGCCCTGAAAAAAATGCATTCATCTTCACCCCCTTACTGGTTAGTGATCAGTGGGAAGAAGAAATATGGAACTTGTACATTGTGTGTACGTTTATCAAGTACTTAAAGCTAATAGGATTGTTGCAAAGTGCATTACAACATAGGACACTCTTCAGATTTTGTGTGTGATACCGAATGTGAAAATATGTAATAGATCTTTATAATATATATTCTATACAACAGAATATCTACCAAACAGTTGTATATGGTGGCATATCAATCAAGCGTGTCCACGGCTCCGATCAGTCATCTAAGATTGCTCTCCATCTGTTCTTGATATTTATGATGTTCCATATCATGCAGCGCTGCACGGTGGATATCACAGAGTGCATCGGAAAAATCGATTTAGGAAAGGAATGCTTTAAATCTGCAGCAAGTATCACAAGAGGGGCCTGCCGTAACGTATCTAATTCTACGATATACGCATGTTGGCTGCCTGTCTGATGCTGATCCCTCGCCGTGATAAGTTTTGGGTCAAATTAATCAATGATTTTTTTTACTGTAATAACTATAAAAATAAAATATACACTGATTTTTGACTGAACCATGATATTTTAGTTAAGCGTTTTGAAATTGATGAAGGAAGAATAGTGTGTGTGTGTGTGTGTGTGTGTGTGTGTGTGTGTGTGTGTGTGTGTGTGTGTGTGTGTGTGTGTGTGTGTGTGTGTGTGTGTGTGTGTGTGTGTGTGTGTGTGTGTGTGTGTGTGTGTGTGTGTGTGTGTGTGTGTGTGTGAGAGAGTGTGAGTGTGTGTGTGAGTGAGTGAGAGAGAGAGAAAGAGAGAAAGAGACGGATGGATGCTTTTGTCCGTATACTTCCCTTTATTTTGTTAATACCCCCTGCCTCTCTCACTTACACACTCCAGGATTTTGTGTGTGTGTCCGCACATGCATTTGTCTTGTGGTTTGGAGGCTCAGATGTATACCAACCCTAATGTTATACCCTGCAGTCTTACTACAGCAAGGGCTAAAAGATCCCCCACGCTGGCCGCTTACAGAAAGCCTGCAGGAAACACACACACACACACACACACACACACACACACACACACACACACACACACACACACACACACACACATACACAATAGCTGGTCAGAAATCCTGCAGGAAGCTGCACAGGGGAATTCCTGCCAGGTCAGGGCGGATTATTTTTCCCCTTACTTCCTGTTCCTTCCTTTCTCTCCGTCTTCCCTCGGCTCTCCTCACCACCACCACCATCCCTCCTGTGTCAGCACCCTCTCGTCTTCCACCCGAAGCCATTGTGTCGAAATGTGAAGCGTTTAAAACATGTCATATTAAATACAAAGGCAACATGTTGTATGAGAGGTTTAATTTAATAGGCCCATTAATACAACAATTACTTGAGTAGTTAATCCCATCAAATTATTCAAATACAGTTAGATAATCTGTTTTTTTTTCATCAAGGTTTTGGGGGGTAATTTTTTGGTTCATGACTCTAAAACTCGAGCATTTGCTAAGTTCCTCAGTTTTTTTTTTTGATAATCACTTGAATATTTTTTAGATTTGGGGAAGGACAAACCAATTAATATGAGGACATAAGTTATTTACGGGCATTGATTATTGTGCTTGCAAAATGACAGTCTATAGATTGATTGGCAGATTAATTAATAAAGAAAATAATAGCTTCCTCTGTGATTAGGTGTATCTTCAGCCACACGTTTTCAGACCCGTGGAGAGGCTTTTACACGGAGTTGTGTTTCTCTTCCCATGAGTGTCCTAGAGCCTCAGAGCCCAGCGATGAGCAGTCGACACAGACGGAGTGGCTCAGTCAGCACACAATGTTCGGGGGGGTTTGTTGATAAATAGACGAAGCTCCTCATTCTTCGCGACCACTCATATTTACCCCACACAGTCTAAAAGAGCATTCATGACATGTCAAATGATCGGGCCGCTAATGGTCAGTGACAGAGAAAGAGGGGAGAGGACTCGCTGAAAGGCTGTGTGCCTCTGCCTGTATAATCAATTGACCTGATTGATAAGAGTGTGTCAGGGTTACATTGTGTGTGTGTTTTGTTTCCCACGCCCAGTGGTACAACAAGGGAATCCCAAAGAATTAACCTTTCTGTCTCTCTCTCTCTGTGTCACTTCTTATTCTAGCAGTAGATGCTGTTAAGGTTAAATTTCTCTTGAGTAAAATCACACCTTTTGTCTCTTTGGCAATCTGCCGTCTGTAGCCAGTTTGCATGGGACCAGAACCAACCAACAGAAAATAGTCAGACAGTCATTTAGATCACTCTTTAACTAAGTTTTTCACATTCAAGTGGTTTCAGCTCCTGAAATGTAAGATTTTTTTTTTATTTTCCCATCACCCTGAATTGGTTTTCTTTTGGTTCAGCCTGACATAACCAGCAACAACAAGAACGTTTTGATGGTTATGTATATTGCTGTTTCTTGGCGGTTTGAAGACTAAACTATTACTTGATTAATTAATAAATGATTTATTCATGTTGTGCAACTGTACAATCCTCAACATGATTGTCTTGTTCTTTTAGTAGAAATATTGAAGACGACTTTATGCTCCTAAAGGGGAAATAAACAGTTTTTTAAGAAGTTAATGGCTAATGATTACTTTTTTCAAATTTACATCTCAGACCCACAAATACGCACGTGAACCGAACTTTGCGACATTTTCCTCATAAAAACCCCCAGAGCGTTGTCATCAACGGAAGCCGGCTTGCAGGGAGGTTACAGTGAGGCCACTATCTCCTGATATGGCTTGTGATTGTCTGTTAACTGCCACACATGGAGGAAGTCTGGCTAAACTGTCACCAGCCTCTGTGCAAGCGTTCCTCAACCAGACCCTTTGGGGAACAGAACAAAAATGGGGGGATGGGTGGTTTCTGGTGTTTCCGAGGTGTCACAACATTAAGCAACACGGGCGCGCTGAATAATCCCATGTCGTCTCTCTCAAAATCGCTGCATATATTTACCGCCCATCTCGCAGAGTGCTTGTCTGTCGGTGCGGATGTGCACCTGCATGCATGTAAGTGCCCCCGTGTGTGTGTGTGTGTGTGTGTGTGTGTGTGTGTGTGTGTGTGTGTGTGTGTGTGTGTGTGTGTGTGTGTGTGTGTGTGTGTGTGTGTGTGTGTGTGTGTGTGTGTGTGTGTGTGTGTGTGTGTGTGTGTGTGTGTGTGTGTGTGTGTGTGTGTGCGCGCGCGCGCGCGCGCGCGCGTGCGGCCGTCTGAGCGAGCGTTTGTGGACCTGTCTCGCCTGTACACCCCTACAGACGTGTCAGGGTGCGGGCCGTACACATGAGGTGTAAATGCGCTGGCACCCAGTCTCCACCTCAGGGGAGCGAGAGGAGGATGGTGACGCTCGTGTGTGTGTGTGTGTGTTAGCGAGGTTATAAATTGCGCTTTGATGGTCCAAGAAAAAGGATATGATTGGATGAAACAATGAGACCTTGTGCGCTTCACCGCGAGGCACTTAAACACACCCTGCTCTAAACTGCAGCTGAATTCCTCCTTTCCCCCATTCTGTCTCTCTTCCATCACTCTCTTTGTGTTAGTGAATCTCCAAGCTTTCATCTCTGACTGAGCCTTTGAAATGCAATGCTCCCTCTTTCTTTCTCCGTCTCTCTCAACCAAAAACAAACACTCTCTCGCTCTCTCTCTGTCTTCTCTCTCCCACTTCAGTGCTTATATTCTAATAAGTCACATGTTTCTTTTATTAGTTTTTTTCCATCTCTTTGGCTGCGACTCTGTTAATAGTTTAGTTTTTTCCTTATGATCCCAAATGATGGCTATATATTTTTTCCCATCTTTCTCAGTCTTTTTTCTCTTCCCTGTATCATGTGTTAAGCAGCATCGGCCAACATTTTTTTTCTTTCCCGTTTCTCATATTCATGTGCAGAAACACAAGGAGCGAGACAGACACAAACCCAGACATAAGAAGACAATGGACATGTCTCCATCCCTCGTCCTTCCAAACATCATGGTCCCAGACAAGGTGAGGACACTCATCTACTCATCAGCCCTTTGTTTTGGTGAATTGTGACTGGATTAGTTAGTTATTTTTTTTCCTTCACCTTGATTTACCCATGTAGTTCTTCTTGCGTGTCCTCCTGTTGACCTTTCTCATATTTCTGGTCCACACATTTTCCCACGGTTTTGTTTTGATCATTTTCACTCTGGGTTCTTCTGGTGGTTCCTGTCCTTTCTTTTCAACCATGATTTTTTTTTTATCATACCCTCCCTTCTCACCTTCCTCCTCCAGACCTACAACAGCAGCAGCTCAGTGGGAGGCGTCCCCTCTCTGCCCGCGTCCTCGCAGAAGCGACTTGATGACAGCGCCGCCCGTTTCACCACCGCCAACTTTCAGGAGGTGTCCTCTACTCACTCCAGCGGCAGCTCCAAAGATGGCTTGGCCGCAGACACTGGAAAAGTGCCGTCTGAGGTGAAGAATAAGAAGAACGCCGGCGGAAGTCATGCGGTGGGACAGAGGGCCGGCCGCAAGTCTCTTACCTCCTCAGGGAAACCACTTCCCTCCGCCGTGGTCACCATGGCAACCTCCTCCACATCTGCCTCCGCCTCCACTGGGCCTTTCCACCAAGGTGAATTGATGGCTGCATATGTTAATTTTGTCACTATGGGGAATTAACCCTGCAGTTAGAAAAATGGAAACACAATGAGAAATCATCTGGCGTTAACGCTCCGCTCAACCACTGAAAAAAACTGCGAGTGAAGCACAATTTGAATTACAGCAATGTTATTTAAACCCAAATAAATATTGTGATGCATGCTTTTTTGTGTGTGCGTGTGTGTTGTAATTGGCTGCATTTTGGCCAGACACCAGACTTTTAGTGTGTGGCAGTGATAACAGTGTTTCTTCTCGACTGGCCAATGGTTCCTGGCTCCTGTAATGTCTCTTTACCCAGACAGGGCCTCATCACACACACACAGACACACGCACACATACAGACACACACATGGGGAGGTCAGGACCCCAAAGGAGTCATTGCTCACACTGGGCTCCTGTGTTTTGTACTTATCAGAACCTTGAAGCTCTTGTCAGGTGTTTGTGTGTGTATGCAGCAGAGAAATGGCATGTGTGTCTGCGTATCCATCCATATGTGTCTTTTCATGGCGGTGTGTCTGCTACATGGGAGGACTACATGATGAGGGCGGCCGGGCTGTAGAGCAGATGGAGAGCAGAGAGCAGATAAAATGCTTATTTTGGTTATCTTGTTCCTGCTGCTCCCATGATGACGGACAGAAGTGTCTTATGGAAACTTTTCCCAGCTGTAATCACCCTTTTCTGTTCTTTCTCTCCTTCTCTCACTCTTGGTCTCTCTTTGGCTTTTTTCTTTTTCTTGTTCATTTTTTTCTGTCTTCACCTCCATGTCAATGTCTTTCTCTTCCATTCTCAATTTCCCACCTGTCTTTCTTTTTTTCTCTTTTCTCCCAGGACTCCTGTTGACCAGTGCCAGCAAGACGCCGTCTGCCCCTTCCTCCTCAGACTTCCTAAGTTTTTCCGATTCATCGTTGCGTCCTGGCAGCGGAACTACCTTCTCCTCTCCGCCATCTTTCAGCAGCTGCCTCGTGAAGCCGAGCTCAGAGGGTGGAGCTTCAGAGGGAACAACGACACTTTTCGGTTCTCTTATGTCCGCTACTACAGCGTCCGCAGGTGACAGATGTATATATTTTACAGATTTACTCGGATGTATTTTCTTCTTACATTAGTTATGTGCTTGATCATTTATTCCATTATTTTTGTTTTTGTTCTGCATTTGTCACATGCAGTACACAGAGAAGTAAATGTTGTTGGACGTGATTATAGTCTCAGCATAATGTTAAATTTTTAGGTCTCCTCCACGGTTGTGTTATGTCTTCTGTGCCTTCATGTAATAACCTAAAGTAATTACTAAAGCAATCTTGCTTTGGGCTCCAGGATGTCATATTTATATTGATCATGTTATTGATAAAAAGCCTCCATTACGAACTGTGGGTGTAATGTTTGAAAGATAAAGGTGGTCTATGAAATAACAGCAGTCAATTTGCAAATGTAGATGTTTTTTTTAATCTGATCCATACTGGGAGCTAAGTCAGAATATCTGTCTGTGTTGTACAGTGTATTGTATTGTATTTATAGGATGTATTTTATTTTCAAAGTATCACAACTATCACAAAGGAAGCACACTTCTTAATTGCTGTAGAACACTTTGAATTTCTCTCTAAAACAAAAGCAAGTTTGCAGTTATATATAGTACTTTCCATTTTGATGTACTTGTCATTAAGGTAGAACTGAAATCAATCAGTCAATATGCAAATAATTTCATTTTAAATCTTTTTTAATTTCGTTCTGCTCTCTTTACATTTTATAGACCACATGATTCATCAGTCATGTTTGAAAATAAGTGTCAGGTTCGTCGGTAATAAAAACAATCACTGGTTTATGAGATAACTGATGAGATGCAAAGTGCTGTGCTACTTCAGTTGTTTCTTCAATGGTTCTCAGGCCGATAAACGGCAGCAAAGACTGCAGACATTATGCTTACATATTCTACTATGCTTTCTTATCATTGCAGTGGGCGGGAAGCTGTACGAGAATTCCCACAGTCACACAGCGAGTGAGACGCCAAGCCTTGGTGGGTCCGCTGGATACAAGCGGCCCCAGCCCACCGGCTCAGGGCCAGGCATCGGAGGAGCCGTGGCAGGAGGAGGGGAAGACGGGGTAAAGAAGAAAAAGAAGGGCAACTGGCGAAACCGATTTGGACCTTGCTTCACTACGGATGTGAAGCCTTCGGAGCCAGCTCCCTCCCTGACTCTCCCCAACTCCTCCACGGTCAACACCTCCTCCTCCACCTCCTCCCCCTCGTCCTCTTCATCCTCGACACTCTCGGGCCGGCCGGGCTTGGTTTCCAGCAGTGGATTAGGAGTGGGTGGAGGAGGAGCAGGAGCAGGAGCAGGAGCAGGAGGAGAGAGGGTGCTGGGGGTCATGGGGGTCAGTGGGATTCAGAAGTCCCCGTCACTCCTCAGGAATGGGAGTCTGCAAAGCAGCAGCAGCTCCACAACCGCTGGGCCAGGTGAGGAACACACAAAATTGTAACACACACAAAACAGCAATTTCACAAAAATGATCTGTTTCTGAGAGTTCAGGTCTCACGGGTCTAACAATGAGGAATACTGTCTCTGATGCCCCCAACTGTCAGTTTCACCTGAATTATCTTAACAGTTTAATTGTTTGCTAAGCAAATAGCCAGAAAAATGAAAAGATTGATTCAAGATTTATCAGCCCGTTAAGACCTGTCAGACAAAGAACTTGTGTCCCATTGTGCTCTCCACAGTGGAATCAGTGGGAGCAAAAAAAGAAAGAAAAGAGGCTCATGAGTGGCATTGTTGTGGCGTTTTCTTTTCCCCTTTCACATTCAGATCTTGACACCAAATTCTGATGAATCAAACAAAAGATGTTTTTGGATTGCCTCCGTGTTGGAAGATTTTAGCGTCTCCAATCACTAACGGCAAAGATTTGACACACCTTAGTAATTGGCTCCTTGTCTGCATGTGTCTGTATGTCAGAGTGCGGGTCTACGTGTTGTTTTCTCACACGTGTAAGTGGTATGTTTTTTTTTTTTCTTCTCATCGTGTTCAGTTGCTTGGCAACTGTCTTTATGCTTTGGAGTTCCCCTCTGCTGATGGAAATGGCTGAGTACAGCCCACACATCCCGCTGCTCCCCTGTCTTACAGAATTTACTGCCCTTTTGTTTCTCTTGTGCTTCCTCTCAGCTGTTACCTGCATTCTGCACGTTCCTCGAATCCTCACCTCGACCTGTTGAGGCTTTGTGTAGAATGTGCAGAATGTGTGTGTGTGTGTGCGCATAGTGACAAGGGCATGCATATGCATTGTTTGTAAAATGGGATTTACATTTCTTTCTTTTTCTCACACTGATGGCCGGCACTTGTTAACCGGCAGGAATAAAATGTACTGTAATGAAATTGACGAGTGTCAGACACAAATTAAAAACATTTTTTTTATATAATCAGGGTTAATTTCTCTGTCTGCAAGTAGCAGCGTACACAGTAGAGCATTAGGAATCACACATTATCCCATACCTGCAGCGCTGCTGTGAACAGAGTAAAATGGAATAAAATAGACCAAGACCAACAGGCCTGCACAATGTTTCCCATTAAGTACAAAGACTGTGGCAACCGGCCATAGTGTAATATGTCGCACCATAGTTTCATAACGATCTAAAATATTTTACACTTCTCATAGTGACATTAAAGATCTCTGACTTTGTGTGCGGCGCTCTTTGCCCCGCTCTCGCTCACTTTCACAAACACATTGAACCGTCTGTCACAGTCGGATTGTCCATTCGTAGCATCAGGAGAAATCCCACTGCTTCGGTGGCCCGGCGGATCGTCAAAAACACCCATCAAATTTTGACCCTCCTTGACAGGCAGGCCGACCCTCCGTGTAACATTCAGCTCTGGCCGTGTGCACTCCCGCGACGGCTGTGCCATCACTCTCGCGGTGCCTTGTGAGTGTACTGTGTGTGTGTGCAGTGTGCAATCACAATAAAAAAAAAACCTCATCAACAGGCCAGGCCTATCTCAATCCTCAGTTTAGCGGACAGCTTGTCTTTATTCAGAAATAGTAACATGTCCGCATGCCGTGGGATTAGTCTGGTGACAGTCTGCTAACTCTGAGACCTGCGACTGAGAAAACCTGCTCAGATGGTCAGACGTCCCAGTATTTGCAAAGGAAGGAAAATTAAAAAACTAGATTCTGTAATTGCACAAATATCATCACTAATCAATAAGATCAGCTGAAGTTTATCAGCAGAAGTTTATTACCCAGACAGAACTGTGCAATATGCGACAGACAAAAGCTTTCTCGCGACGCAAATGTCCGAATCAGTTGAAACGAGAAATTAAATGGACTTTCACCCGCCAGCTCCCTAGTACAAAGTCTGTTTAATGTCTGATTGAGCCAATGTGCAAACAGATAAAGAGCTGAAACCAGCTGATTCTAGACAGAGTGCAAACATGACGCAGTGATATCGTGAATATGTTAATCTGTGTGTGCGGCTCCACAACAGTTTTCAACTTAATTTTGTTTATTGACCGGGTCTTGTTAGAATTAACCTTATGTGTGCTACTGTTACTCTGACTCCAAATTCTAAAATTATGTTTTTTTTAGATTAAATCATTTTAATAGTGATTATTTCAAATGTTTCGTTACATCTAGTTACATTTGTCCTTAACTTTCATATTCTAGGTAATGGACCATAACACTCACAGAATCCAAGGAATCTTGATAGCAATATAGTTCTTAAAGTATGAAAAATCATGTTGTTGCTAAGTAACAAAACAATTTTGATCAAAAAAAATTATATATACATACATACATACACACACATGCATACATACACACACATGCATACATACACACACACACACACATACATATATATATATATATATATATATATATATATATATATATATTATCCTCTACAGTATGTCTTTTGAGGATACATATTTTCAAATATACATAGGCATAAAGTTAATAAACCAGTATGTGCATTCAGGTGCTTAGATTTCATTTCATGCTGACATTATGGCTTCATGTCCAACCTTAAAAATGTTTTTTTTACCCCCAATTTTATTGGTGCTAATTGTTGATCAACAGAAATTTCCTTTTACCAGTTTCTTTTGTCAACTGTGTGTTGCGGAAAGAATTGTATATGTTATTAAAGTGGCAGTTAGACATTTGGCTTACCTGCAAATTAAAATGATTGTGTCGATTCTAATTCTCCACATTTGGTGGCGTTTTTCCATTAGTACAGACATGTCGTTTTCAACCATGAATATTTATATTCATATTTGTGTTGAAAGGTGTGTTTAGTGGATGTTTTATATTTAGTTGCTTTAAGCATGAATAGGTTGAGGGCTTCTGCTGTTTGCTCTCTGAAGATATATATTTTATATTTTTTTACAGCCATGGTTGTTGAGGATAATTTTATGTTTTAGTAATTTCCTAAACAGTTTTTCGTGCTGCTGCTTTTCCCTACAGCATTGGCGACATATCTGACCACAGCTGGTGAAAGAAGATAGGGAAACCGTGTGCGCGTGCGTGCGCGCGCGTGTGTGTGTGTGTGTGTGTGAGGGAATTATGTGTTCTTCTTCCCACTGTAAATATTTAGCTGAGGGTTAATGCAGGGCAGTAATGGGGAGGATCCCCCCCCCCTGTCTGCTGACTCCGGCGTGCTGATGGATAGATAGTTAGCCTGATAGATATGTGTTGGATGGGTGGGTGGTGAGGCAGGGGGTTAGATTTTGGCTAGGTTAATGTTTGACTGCATGGGGGTCACTGATGGGACGGACAAGCTGCCAGAGTGCAGTGGGTTTGGTGTGTGGGGGAGGAAAGATGTGAGGTGGACATGAATTTATTCCAGTCTGTCTGTCTGTCTGTCTGTGTGTGTGTGTGTGTGTGTGTGTGTGTGTGTGTGTGTGTGTGTGTGTGTGTGTGTGTGTGTGTGTGTGTGTGTGTGTGTGTGTGTGTGTGTGTGTGTGTGTGTGTGTGTGTGTGTGTGTGTGTGTGTGTGTGTGTGTGAAAGAGGATATGAGAGATCAACAAATTTGGGTTAAATATTTCTTTGATGTTTTTTTTGTCTTTATTGGAGTTTTGAGGGTTTTCCCCGTTCCTAGTGAAATCGTCATTATCAGCCATTTGGTCTCAGTTCTGCAAAACACACGTGAGGGGATGTTGTGAAAACCAGGCACATATTCAATGAACAGGATTTGATTTAGCTTAGTGGTAAAATATGAAACTTAACTTTTTGTAGGTTTTCCCTCATGGTCTAAATATATCTGTTTATTGATTAAACTAATTTAGCTGTGCTTGTTAAATAACTTTCTGCACTAGTAGGAATTAAATAATTATTTTTGGAAATTTGCAACTCTATTTCCAGTTTAGGTGATGTATAAATTTGTGTTTACAATGTCCGGTGTTTTTCCTACACGCGACTGCAACTCAGTTTTGAGCACTGTCTGACAGTGTTAAAAAGTATTGTGGTGAATTTAAACTTGGAAAGAAAAACAACTCGTGCAACAGTAAGATTATGAAGAGATTAAAACTGTGAGACAACACGCACACACACACACACACACACATTATGCAGAAAAACCTACGATAAGCACCAAACTATTTTAAAGTGAAAGTTCATTAATTTACAGAATATTTCTTCTCTCATCAATAAACAATGCAAAATATGTAGATAGTAAATAAATATATATATATAATATATTTTCAGTTGAATTTATACGTTTGTTGCCCTGTTTTGTTTCACTTCCACTTCCTCATAATTGTGGGGATTCGTTGGTTTGGTTGTCTGCTTGAATTTTTGTTGACTCTGTAAATGACATGGCTTTATCAGTCTATTGCCAACCAATGTACATTTTTGGGTTACACACACGTAAACACACACTTACACGCTTACATTCACTGCCCTCACTGCAGTTCTGCTCCTTTCACATGTCGCTGTGATGTTTAAATATACATCTCTTTTTCTTTGGTGGTAGAAAATTCTGAGAATAACTAATGTCTCTCTGTTGCCATGATGGTTTTCACTGTTTTTATCCACATTCCATTTTTTAACCACGATTAGATGGTTTGTTCATAACATTTTATAAAAAAAATTATACAACAATTGAAATTTCCTCCTGAAACATGAAGTGAGTTTAAAGTCAAAACACTGATTGAGCTGTTAACGGAGTGTGATAGAGGATTAAACCCTCGCTGATTAGATCGCGTAAATTTCCTATTGAGATAATACCAGCTTGAACTAATCAAGGTGGATATTTTTGGATATGTTTAAACAAATTAGTTTCATTTTTTTAATTGTTATATATAAATGGCATTAATATTCTTTTACTTTAATCTTTAATTCATGTGTGAGATTATATTTTTTTATCATTATTTGGACATTTTAATTAACCGTTGTATCATTATATTATACTTTGAATGTCAACCTGCATTTTGCTACTGTTACTGTCACTGTTTTTGCGCCATCTCTGACAAACTGTTGGTTTGGCCTCTAATCCAGATGCTAAACATCCTGCAGGAGCACATGCCCTCTGCGCCTCTGCAGTCTGGTTGGGTATCAATTTTTTTCTGGTGCATATTACAAACTTTTATAAATAGTATGTAGGCCCATGTGGTGTTTGCATCTCTCTCGTGCTCTCTCCCTCCCTCCTTCTCCCTCCACCCCTCCCCTCCTGGCACAAAGATCTCTTGTTCCCCCAGTGAATGTGCACTGCCCTGAGCCATTCAGGCTTTTGTGGGGCTGAGGGGCCCTCCACCCCCCTCTCTTCTGCCAGGGTCAAAGGGGGGCAGGGGCTTATCCCTGGTTAGTGGGCGAGCACAGGGGTGTGTAAGGGGAGGGAAGGGGGAGAGATGGGGAGACAGAGCAAAGAGATAAGAGCCTGGAGCATGCGGATGTGTGTGTGAAAATAGAGCAATATGTCGGCATAGATGGTTTAAAACTAACTTATACTGTTTAATATGAAGTTCATCATTTTTCATCCGCTGGATAAAATTAGGAGAATTGTCTGAATATTTTTCAAAGAATGCAAATAATTCATATGGAGACAAAGAACATGATTTATGTCATTTTTTCACCAACTCTGTCAATGTATTTCTAAACATTTAAACTTGAGTTTATTATAGCTGATGGAGTTTTTATGATCGTAAAGAAACCAAACTATCTGGCTGCATTGTTCAGATCCATTACATTGTCTCAGGCATTAAGTCAATGGATCTGTAGCTTGTTTGAAACTTCTCTCCTTTATTTGTGTGAATGAGTGAATTAGGCATGATGTAATTTTTCAAATTAGGATTAAAAATTTCTTACTCTGTTGTGAAAAAAAAGTTATTTTGCTGTGGTTATAAAAATCATAAAATGAAGTTTACTGAGTTGTTACCAAAAATATTATCAATGGCTCCGTTCTATTGAAGAATCTCAGCAAGCCACGACAGTGACACTGACGCAACTAAATGGAATTTAGCATCCATTTATTAACTTGTTTTTTACACTTGTTTTTCATTCTGTAAATTATTACTTTAATTATAAAGTAATTGCAGCTCTAAATTCATAGTTTTGTCATATAACATTGTTTTTTGTAAATGCAGAAAAGGACAACATGTAGCACGTCTCTTTAGGTGTCAGGGAGTAATGTTTACAAACTGCACATACAGTGTTGTGTGGTGCGGTCCGCACCATTTTTTTGGTTTTCAATTTACAGGACCGACTGCTAGCGGGCCGTGAGGAAATATTCGCTGAATTTAACAAAACGTGTATTGGATTAAAATCACTTAATGCCCCTTTAATGTTAAAGTCGGTCACCCCTGATTCCTCTGCAGGTGTTTTCTCGGGCGCCGATGGGTCATCGTCGGGGACAGGGGCGGTCACCGTGGGAGGCGGCAACTCCGAGTTGTCACAGCAACAGCAGCCCACGCCTTCTCTAGCCCCTCCCTCTCCGTTCACTGCCACCGCTCCGCTAACCAGCACAGCCTCGACACACGTGAGTTGAAACACACGACCTGCACAAAAAATATGTCAACATCCTCCTTTTTTCTCATAAAACAAACTCATTTTCATTCTCACAGAAACAAAAACACTCACACACACACACACCTCCTCACTCAGCACCCACTACGTCCATCAGTTCACCCACATCTCTTGCATCTTTGAGCTTAACAGACACAGATAAACTAAAGTACATCAATTAAAAGTCTTCCGCACCAAAGCTCTAAGCGCTGTTACTAATCCATTGCAAATTAATTGTGTGTGTGTGTGTGTGTGTGTGTGTGTGTGTGTGTGTGTGTGTGTGTGTGTGTGTGTGTGTGTGTGTGTGTGTGTGTGTGTGTGTGTGTGTGTGTGTGTGTGTGTGTGTGTGTGTGTGTGTGTGTGTGTGTGTGTGTGTGTGTGTGTGTGCAAATTTAAAGCAATGCACAGACAGATGTAATAAGAAAGAAAGAAGCATGTTCACCTTGTTTTTAAAAAAGGTAGAAATTGCGGTTAAAATCGAATCAAATCCTTGAAAATTCATTTATTGTGTCATTTGTTTTCCATCATTTCCATTAATGTGGAGAACAGTGAAGTCAAACAATGAGCTGCATATTTAAGAAAGGTCCCATCTATCTTGGATTGATTTTAAACAATTTGTAGTTTGTAATAGACATGAAATAATTTTTACCATATGTTTGTACCACTTCAAACATACTCGCATTTAAACATCAGCTGTGGAAGCAACCGTCCTGCAGGTTTATCCAGATCGAAATGAATTATGGTGATTTTTGGACCGAAGACTGGAACTTTTATGCTTTTCTTCAAAGCGATGTGTTCTGCTGGTTTAAATACGCTTACGTTCAAAAGTTGGGACGTTAACTGTAACTTGATCAGCCCCCCACCTCCCCATCCCATAATTACTGGCCGTCTTAAAAAGAACAAAAAAGAAACTCCTCTTGAATCACTGACCCCAGTGTCTGTCCTTTCAAAACCTCCCTAAAGACCGCGCAATGTCCACCAAACTCCATTTTTCTTCCGTGTCCACTTACCAACCCTCTTTCTTTCTCTCACACACACTTTTTCTCACCCTCGACCTTCCTCCTCTGTCCCCGTCCATTCCTCTTTTTTTTCTCCCTCTGTTGTCCTGTGATGTAATGACAACTGACAAGCACCACAGTAGGGATGGAGGGTAGGAGGGGTTGGGGACTTGTGTGTGTGTGTGGGGGGGGGGGGGGTTAGCACTCATGCCTTGAATTCGCTGGCCTGGCCTTCATCTCTCCCGTTCCTCTCTGTTCGGCACATATTATGGAAGACAGGAGGCCCAGGGAAGCACAGGATATCACGCCTGTTTGTAGCTTGTATAGAGGAGCTAGTGCTGTAGATGTTTGTGTTTTTAAGTGTGTGTGTGTGTGTGTGTGTGTGTGTGTGTGTGTGTGTGTGTGTGTGTGTGTGTGTGTGTGTGTGTGTGTGTGTGTGTGTGTGTGTGTGTGTGTGTGTGTGTGTGTGTGTGTGTGTGTGTGTGTGTGTGTGTGAGACCCTAAGAAAGCATGAGTGAGGGCTGCTTAAGAAAGAAGAATTCTTCATTTTGTCACACCACATTGTTGAAAAAAGTGTGTGTTAGTTTGTACAGTGTGATTCATGTCTCTCAGCATCTGGGACATATAGACACTCTGAATTAAGTCTGCAGAAATTATGCAACAATGGGGGGGTGTCAACAATGTGTGTGTGTGTGTGTGTGAGTGAGAGAGAGACAGAGACCATTCGCTATTTTCAGTCCACCAGCAGACTCTCAGCCTACTGTTATTGGCCATTAGCCCAGGACAGAGAAATAGAGTCCAAGAGAGACTTTGAATGATAAATGAATGTTAATGAATGTTGATGGGAGAGAGGGCAGGAGTATGGCACGGAGAGGAGGAGGAGGACGAAGAAGAAGAAGGGGAGGGGTGTCTAACGAGAAATCTGAAATCATTTCAGCTGGGGGGAGGATACAGTATTGTTTTTGGAGATAAAATAACACACAAAATTTCACATCCATACCAGATTCGCTGGCATGAAATCATTTATAGGTGCTGATGGATACCCAGCTTTGGATTCAGGACCATTATGATTAATTACATAACACTCAGACTTAATTTTTTTTTTTTTAAAGTAGTAGAAATAAAGTGAACATATGCAGCCGATTGAAAAATATAAACCAGAGAAACGCCAGAGACTGTGCGACGTGATTATGAAAATCATCAAAATTTTTGCACATGTACATAGATGTCATTCCTCTGCTGCCGATCAATAGGTAAATTGACTATTTCAAATATAAATTTATAGTGCTGCAACAATTGACAAAGTCAAAAAAAAAAGAATTGAATTGAATGAAAAAAAAATCTGTATAAGAATAAGCATTTTTTCATTACTGATTATATAACTGAGTTCAATTACTTTTTGGTGCAAACTTTGTGCATTTTCACTATTTTGTTAGTGATTGTTTTATTTGTGTTGTATTTTATTCACTAAGCTACTAACTGATAAATCAAGAATTTAGTTGTCTGATAAATCTGTCATGAAAACTAGTCATATTAATAATAATTCATGAAAATAATCAGGAGCTGTAGTCCTACAATTGTATTTAAATCACTTATTTTGTTATGCTATTGAAGTGGTTTGTCACTGGAGGCATCACTAGATATTGATCACATTAGATTTAAAAGCTCCCTGTTGGAGCATCCTCACAGCCAAACACTTAAGTACAACTATGACTTGAATTAGAGTGAAACATGATTTCCTGTGGCTCATTCTTCTCTGTGTCTGTCTGTCTGTCCTCAGGTGAGCGGTATGCCCGGGTCAGTCTTCAACCTCGCTCCCTCTCACATGTTCGGGAACAGACTGAATCCCAACTCAGCCATGGCGGCGCTCATCGCCCAGTCCGAGGCCTCGCCAGCAGGTATGCAAACCTATTTCTCTGTATGTTTGTGTGCGACGCAAATGTGCGCGACAGTGAGAAAGACAGGGAGATAATGGATAGGTCACGCCCCCTCTGTCCCTCGGAGAGGTCGAGGGTCAGCGCTCCTGATATTCCCAAGCCCCTCCTGCTCAGCTCCTGTTACACGCCCTCATCGCTCCTGCTGCCTCACCCTAACTCTCATGTCACGAATACAAAATCAAATACAGTACATGGGCACATGAACTTACATGTACAACACACAAGTTGTTGTCAGTGTAAGAGAGAGAGAGAAGGATTTGTTGACATGGTGGTGTGAGAGTGGATCAGAGGAGGAGGCTGCGATCGTGCCCCAGGAAATCCTGCTGTGCAAAAAAAGAGGAGGCCCGTTGTCCGTCCAGCGCGGGAGCTGATGAGGGAGTTAGAGGTGGCTTTGGAAATCAGAGGAGCCACTTCCTGATACAAGACATCTGGCTGAACAGAGAGGAGAGGAGCAGCAGCAGAGAAGAGAGAGTAGAGGGGAGGAAGGAAGGTAGTTCCGGCTGCCGGTCGGCCGTCATCAGAGCCAGATCCACTCTGACCTGCAGGTCAACTCACTAATCAGGCGGAATGACAACGAGGCCGTGTGTGTGTGTGTGTGTGCGTGCGTGCGTGCGTGTGTGTGGGTGGGTGGGTTAGTGTGTTCGTGTGTGTGTGTGTGTGTGATGATCAAAAAAGTTTGATGGTATTGAAAATGTCAAACCACTTCATAGGTAAATATTAGCTGTAAGACTTGTACAATATTAGATTTAATTTAATAAGTAGAATTTTTTAATGTGGTCAATTATTTAATGTGGGGGGTTTAAAGAATTTCAGTAAATAGTTCCCTTCCAAAAAATCTCTCTGAGCCCCAGGTGACATCTCAAGCTGTCAAACAATTTTAAAAAAAACGTTCCAATTCATTATCAGAAAGAAGCAACAGTCTCTACATTTAAGAACTGAAACCAGAGAACATTTGACATTTTTGCTGTAAAAATGACTGAAAATAATTTGTGATCGAAATAGTTGCAGATCAATTTTCTATTCAATCGTTTCTTTCACCTCTGATTCTTAATGAAAACAACCCATATGCAGCCCCAGCCAATATCCATATTTCCTCCATGTAAAGTTCTACACGACTCGCCGCGCGTTCAGCTGCGTGGAGTT